>NC_056750.1:668289013-668333569 GCF_019279795.1 Protopterus annectens | reverse complement strand
AACCCTGTCCTCCTACCAACCAACACTACAACCTGTGAGAAATGCACTTATCTAGCCAAACTGGAGGTAATGCTCTCTCCAATCAAGACTGAACTCGACAGTCAAGAGAAGGTAAACACTTGCACCACACCACACTCATCACATAGTCTCACTAAATCTACATCAGCAAAATTCACACAAACATTCACAGAGGCTCTCAATAATAATCTGCTCAAGCTACAGAGACCTCCAAAGCAGAAATGCAAGCAACCTCCACCCCCCCAACACAACCCAAATGACACATAGCCCGCAGACTCAGTGTGCCACTCAACCACAGCCAATAAGAGAAAACAACGTACCCAACACACTAGTCATAGGTGACTCTATAGTCAGGCACACTGATGTCCCACTCACAAAACTAAACAAGGAGAAGGTTACTGTCAGCTGCCTGTCGGGTGCCAGGATCCGCCACATAACGCACGCACTCAGGTCACTCCCAACAAGTGCAAATATGACTCTGTTATTGTCCATGTTGGTGTGAACGACCCGAGACGTACCTCTCTGGACTACATGAAGAGAGACATGGAAGAACTCTCCGATCTTGTAGCCCAGGCAGGTATGACACTAGCCCTGAGAAGTATTCTGCCATCACCCAGAATGATGCCGCAGTACAAGGACAAAATGATTGACTTCAACAACTGGCTAAGCTTCTGGTGCCATTCTAAAGGGATCCAGTATCTGTCTGCCTGGGATGACATGGTCGACAGAGCACAATGCTTTGCCAGAGATGGCCTGCACCTGTCACCCCTGGGATTCCGGATACTGGCCAAGGTTCTTGCCCACCCCTATAGTGCCTTTTTTAGGCAAGGTTCAAATGACAAATTCACCACCGTAACAGGAACAGGCAAGCCAAAACTGAGGGTGATGCTACTCAATGCTAGAAGTCTAAATCTCAAAATGAACTCACTCAAGGCACTCCTTAAAATGGAGAACATCGACATCTCTGCAGTGACTGAGACCTGGTTCAAGGCTCCAGACAGCACCACTGCATTACCAGGCTATAACTCATAACACACCTTTCGGCCACCTAACCTGGACAAAAACACTAAATGATGAGGCGTGTCCATATTCATTAAGGATATCCACACCTCCAAGTTAGTTGCTCAACATAATGCATCCAAAATTATCCCAAGTGCAACTAACACTGGGCAAGACTGCAATCCAGGCTGTAGCTTGTTAGATCCCCCACCATGCCCCAGGATGCCCACTCCACGATTCTTGATATACTGGGTAATATTACGGTACTGCCAAATAGCCTAATGATGGGCAGTTTCAACTACCCCACCATCAACTGGGAAAACTGCTCATGTACAAACTCATTTGCTCAACGCTTTCTGGAATTCATCAATTCCAATGCCCTGAATCAGCTTGTCCATACCCCCACCAGGGGCAGCAATATCCTGGAATTGGTCATTATCAATATGGGCAACTGATGTTCTCAGCCAGAGGTCAACTCCTCGCTGGTCAGATCAGACCACAAGCTAATCACCCTAGACATCAACATCCGACCCCTGCCCCCCGTTAAGGAAACCACCGTAAAAAACTTCTCCAAAAACAACTTCATGCTTCTTAAGACAGAAGCGACAAGCTTCACAACATCCATACAGATGGAAAATAGAGGTACGACTGCTGAATCCTATACAAATTCACTGTATAAAGCACATACATGAGTGCATGGATCATGCCATCCCCAACAGAACCAAGACGCTATCTTCAAAAAAAGGAAGCCAATCTGGTGGTCCCCTGCCATAAACAAACTCTACAACAGAAGGAAGAAGCTGTTGCAACAAAAAAAAAAAAAAAAATGAGTAAAATCTCCTGATTGCAGGAACTCCCTGGTCAGCCTCAGTAAGAAGCAGAGATCCCACATAAAAATCATCACTGATTCTAAAGACAACCACACAGCATTCTACAGCTATGTCAAGAATCTCAATCGCAACACTCAGATCTGCAATGGCACTAGATATACAGAACCAACTGATATTGCCAACATCCTGACAGGTTCAATGCAAACTTCACCCCACAAAGGGCCCCATCACTATACCGGAAGAATGCAAAGCCTCGGTAATCACGGCAGCACAAGTAAAGACCGCACTCTCCAAAGCCAAGAACACAGCATCCATGGGACCTAACATCCCAGGCTGCATTCTGCACGAACTACAGAACAAACTGACACACTACCCAAGTACCATGTTCAATCAAAGCCTCACTTGAGGCTTTGTGCCTACTGAATGGCACACAGCAACAGTCATCCCACTCCACAAAAGGGGTGCCACCATGGACCCAGAAAACTATGGCCCATTAGCCTAACAACCTTGGTCTGCAAGGCCATGGAACGTATCATCTCGGACCTTATAAATAAGGACACAGGTAACCTCCAAACTCTGGACCCCACTCAGTTTAGGTTTGTGAAAGGTAGGTCATGCCTCTTAAACCCGAATGACTTCTTTGAAGCAGGCACCAGAGCCGTGGACAACAGTAAGGTGGTGCACACAGCCTAGCTTGACCTCGCCAAGGCTTTCACCACCATCCCCCACTCTGGAATTCTACATAAACTCACTAGACTGGGCATAAATCCCTATGTCACAAAATGGGTGGCCAACTGGCTCACTGAAAGAACCTACAAAGTGAAAGTAGTAGACTTCAAATCCAACTTCAGATCACTGACAAGTGGAGTACTACAGGGCTCAGGTCCTGGGTCTTCTCCTGTTTGGCATCTACTTCTCAGAAGTCCAGGCTAATAAAGCAGGTCTTTGGCTAACGAAGTTTGCAGATGACTGCAAACTAGGTGCCATAATAGAGTCGCCTAATGATGTGGACATTCTACAAAGGGACCTCACTGAGACTTATGTTTGGTATCAAAGTCATCACCTTAAGCTAGATGCCAAGAAGTGCATTGTCATACCCTTTGGGAAAAACATTGTACCCATGAACTACCACATAGCCAGTAGCCTACTAAACACCGAAAGTGTGACAAGAGACCTTGGGACACAGGTGGACTGTAGTCTCTCCTTTGATAACAGCATCACCACAGTAGTCGGGAAATCCTTCTATGTGGCACACCATCACAAAGGGGTTCACCTCCAGAAAAAGATAGGCCATTGCTCCTCTCTACTCATCCCTCAGACACATTTTAGAGTACAACGCCGCATTTGGCATGTACCTGTTAAGAGAAAAAGTTTTAAAAACATACTGTTATTTGTCTTTTTCCTCTTCTTGCAAAGTGAACATGTTATTTGTTGGGATATGCCTATCAAAGATGGGCCTCATCTGTGAACAAAATGCAGCATTGCTTATGAACCTGAATAATAACTGTTTTCTGCATTTCAGAATAAAGAGATTTGGTTATAGCTTAGTGAAGCCTGGGATAGAACGCACGGCCGAGTAAGAGTTAATTTACTGAAGCAGGCTGTGTGTCCTGGAAAATTTGAGCTACCATTGTTGAACTGAACATTCTGTACTTGAACATTCTGTACTAACTGTTGGTTTGAGGTGATTTGTGATGCATGTGTTTACCCTATGTTTTTCATAGCCAATTGTCAACGGTCAGAAATGTAACAAAAAGTTGTTTTGCTTGCAGTATAAAAGTTGATGCCAGTAAATAAGTTAACCAGAGGAGATAATCTTGGCCAACATGCTGTGTAATCTGGTTAGCTGGTAATAAAGAAGTTTTTTCATCACCTGAGGCAGATGCGACTTGTTTGAATTTTTCTTCTGACATTTTGGTCCGTTGGACCGGAAACCTCTACGAATATACGGATCAGACCGACAGCGACCGAAAAACCTGTGCAGGTGAGGGTGTCTCATCTTAAGATTCCCTCGACTGAAAGCCCTCCGACTGATTTGTCGTTGAAAGGCTGCCGGCCGCTCTCTGATCCCTATCTGAGGGATGGTTTCTGAACCAAAAGGGGAAACGGAGTCTCATCTGGTTCAGGTAGGATGAAAAATAAAGTTTCTTTTAATTTAATTTAACCTTGTCGACAAGGGTTTTATTTTTTAGTTAAGGGTGGGTAGGATTACTTGTTAAGATTCTTTTGTTAGGATCACCCGTTAAGATAGCCCCATTTTATAATAAGTCCTGTAAAATAACTTTGATACAGTCCTAAAATAAGAAATCTAGGGGAAACATGGGTTCGAGTTGCTGCAAGTGTGAGAGTGATGTCTGTTTAAATGTTGATGCTAAGTATATGAAAGGTTTAAACAAAAATAATGTTAAATTTTTGAAAAAGTGGAAGTTGAAATATGATTTTGATGGTACCCTGAATAAGAATGCCTGTGCAAAATTGGTTAGAGATTTGAAAAGAGATGCGGGAACTAGAACTAAAAGCAAAGACAATTGGGATTTCCCCAAGCACAAAAATGGTTAGAAGAAGCAAATAAACGAGCTATAAAAGAAAAAACAGTGCCAGGAAAAAGAAAAAATAAATCAAAAGGGATCACTGGTGCCAAGTGGAAAAGTAGCTTTATTTTTAGATAAGGAGGATGAGCATACAGTTTGTGCGGTACAAAGGCAGGCAACTGCCCCACCATATGGGGAAATTGCTGCTGCCGTACCGGCAGAACCTCCTCAATATCAGTCTGAAGATGTGGGATCTGTATAGCAGGGTGTATTATTGGCTGCTCAAGGAAACGTTGTGACCCCTCCAATTTACCCGCAAATTCCTGTAGTACCCAAGGTTGCTTTGCAACAGGTAGACCAACCTATGCAGTTAAGGTCAGGACCAGCAGGGCAAGGACGTTGAGCCATTAAACTTTCTCTGACTACTCAGAAGCCCTTCCTTTAATACAAGTTGCAAACCCACAAGCAGCGGATGTTGGACAAGAGCCAACTATTTTAGTTTATCGTCCCTGGGCAAGACAGGATATAAAATGAGCTACATATGGTATTCCTCATCCCAAGGTTAATTTTCACAAGTTTTCTGAGGACATAGTTTGTATGCGTTTAAGTTATCTAAATGGTTTAGAAGTAGAACAAGTAGTGCGACAAATCCTGGGTCCAGACTGACAGTTTGTGGTACATGGGACATGTAAGGCAGATGACGGCACTACATTAAAGCATAATTCTGGGGTGTTAGACACGCGAGTCACTGATCTGTTAAAAAGAATTTCTGATAAGTGGCGTCCAAGAGCAGATTGGACAGTAATAAATCAGTGCATCCAAAATGATGATGAATCTGTAGATCACTATATTGTAAGATTGACAGAAGTGTTCAATAACCACTGTGGAATGATGATTCCGCAGGATCAGACCAATGATAGTCCGTATGAACAGCAATTGAAAAATACTTTTCTTAAGGGTTGCAGGGCTCCGATAAGTAGTTTTATAACTAAGCATATGGTTGATCACAGAACATGTAGACTGCAACCTTTGTTTAAATATGCACGGCATGCTGAGCGACATTTCAATTTAAAAAAGAAAAAGAAAGTACAAGTGTTAACAGTAGGGGATGATGGTGGTATATTCTTGGTACAGGACCAAAGGGGGCAAGGGCGCCGTGGTGGCGTAAAAAAATGTGGGGGCCCGAAATGGGACACGTTAAATAAACCAGGTGGACATTCAGAGGAATATGAGGGGAGGTTAAAACGTGGAGAATGTTTTAAGTGCGGTAGATGTGGGCACTTCACTGCCGACTGTGAAGAGTGGCAACATCCCCCACAGCTTACGAACAAGGGCTCCGCATGACTATATGATAGTAAAGGAAGGCGCCAAATTCATTATTGTGATTATTGTAGAGAAGAAGAAAGCGAGAATGATGATGATGATGAGGCAGACACTCTCTGAGATGAATGTCAGCACACTCAAAAAATTAAGGAAGGGCAGGATTGTGACTGTGAAGTCATAAATATGGCACATTTGGGTATTGCTATGCATCTGGATCAAAAACCCATGATAAAGTTTTTGGTTGAGGGACAGAAAGTGGAGTTATGTGATTCAGGTGCATCCCGTACACTTTTGGGTCTAGCAGTTCTACCCCAGAACTGTGAAACAGATGAGTTTGTCCTTGTGAAAGCAGCAAACGGGAAAATTTATAAGGAACCACTGTCTCATCCTCTATTGTTCACAGATCCGCAAACAAACCAAACAGTTAGGTGTAGGGTAATTATATCGAAAGTTTGTCCAGTTAATTTGCTGGGAAGAGATTTGATGCATTCGTTTGGAATAGCGGCAATTCCCACACCTAAAGGCATTGAGGCGAAAAGGTTAGTGGATGGCTTGGTGGTACAGGGAGTACAAGACTTGTTTTACTGGTATAGCCAGGACTTGATTTCAAACGGGCCAGGGAAGGTTGATACAGATTTGATCAACCTAGCTTTAAGTAAATCTAGGAGCGGGTCACTGCAGGTTGTGGCGCACTTGCATTGTACAATGTTCTACAGAAAGGCCCCTGGACCGGATAAAGAATTTGAAAAAGAATTCTTTAAGCACAAACGTGCAAGGATAATTTTGAATGATATGTTTTGGGATATGCAAGGTAATACAGTAGAGACCTGTACTTCGACCAAGGAAATGAGTTCTTTATATCGCTCAGATTATAGCCCACATATTTCAATTACTAAAGCGGTGGAGACGCATTGGGTAGATTTGGCAAAAAAAGTTAAATTGGGACACAATGTCCGAAAGTCAATTGAAAGATCAACAGATCCAGGTACAAAGATTAAATTGGGTGACTTGGGCACAACCAAGTGTGCACTTCAGGGATGACAAAACAGAAAGGGCATGACAAATCCTCCTAACCCAAGAGGAAGATAAGTGCCTTACCTGTAGATTTATGGTCAAAAGGTAAAGGGGATGTAGGACTGATGAAAACAGCAGGTGAAGTCTGTATAACTCCAAAGTCAGGTTTTAGACCTCGTAAGCACCAATACCCGCTAAGTAAACAAGCAGAGGAAGGAATTAAGCCAGTTATTGAGCAGCTAAAACAGGTAGGAATTCTTGTTGAATGCCCAGATTCGCCCTGCAATACTCTGTTGTTTCCTGTAAAGAAACCGGATGGGTCATGGAGGTTGGTTCAGGATTTACAAGCAGTTAATTCGGCTGTGATCCCAACAGCACCGGTGGTCCCTGACCCCTATACATTACTTAATGATTTACTACCTCAGCACAGATATTTTTCTGTCATAGATATAAGCAATGCCTTTTTCTCCATACCACTACATAAGGAGAGTAGATTTTGGTTTGCATTCACTTAAGGTAAAAGATATACCTACACCAGATTGCCACAGGGTTATTGTGAGAGTCCGACAATATTCGCACAAGAAATGGCTGCGAATTTAGCTCAGATTGTTCCCCCAGAGGGAAGCCAGGTTCTGTTGTATGTAGATGATATTTTGTTGGCCTCACCCACACAGGAAAGTTGTAAAAGGGATACCCTTGCCCTTCTTAGTTTTTTAGCTGAGCAAGGACATAAGGTAAATAAAGAAAAATTACAATTGTGGAAAGCACAAGTAAAAGTACTTGGGATATTTAATTTCACAGGCAGGTAGACAATTGGAAAACAAAAGAAAACAAGCAATTCTTGAGGCATCTATGCCCACAACTAAGCGGGAAAGGATGTCCTTTTTAGGTGTGACTAATTTTTGTATAAGTTGGATCCCTAACTATGCTGAGGAAGTAGTGCCATTGACCGCACTAATCTATGACACTCCCATGGCAGCTAAAAATGATATACAGTGGACAAATACGGCAATACAAGCATTTAATAGAATTAAGCAATTGATAGCAGGATCCTCTGTTTTGGGTTTTCCGAACTATTTTAAGCCGTTTATACAAATGGTTGATTGTAAGGGAGGATATATGACTTTGGTTCTGGTACAAGTACATGGGGACAAACAGAGACCGATAGCTTTCTACTCCTCCAGATTAGATCCTGTTGCAAGGGCATTGCCGCATTGTGTTCAAGCTGTAGTGGCAGCCGCCATGGCAGTATAAGCCTCAGCATCATTAGTTTTGTTTCACCCATTACAATTGTGGGTTCCACATTCAGTAGCTACTATACTTTTACAAGATAAGATAACCTTTTCATCTCCTAGTCGACATTTGTCCTGTATGACAGCGCTGCGGACACAGCCTCATATGACCATAGAAAGATGTACTACTCTTAATCCCGCGACACTTGCCGACTCCAGAAGAAGGTACTCCACACGTTTGTTTAGACAGCATTCATGACAAAGTGCTTCCCCGACCAGATTTAATGGATATTCCGTTGATAGATTCTGATCTTGTTTTGTTTGTAGACGAATCAGCAAAGAAAGACACTGTAGGAAAAACTCACCACAGAAACTGAAGTTTTGGAGGCAAAAAGATTGCCAAACATTTATTCTGCACAAGCAGCTGAGTTGGGGGCTTTGACTCAAGCTTGTACCTTAGGGGAGGGTAAAAAAGTGACAATTTCAGATAGTCAATATGCTTTCTCCACTGTACATGTTTTCGCTCAACAATGGAAGAATAGGGGAATGGCTACTGCGACAGGCAAACCAATAAATCACTGAGATTTAATTTTACAGTTGTTAGATGAAGTGCAACTACCACTTCAGATAGCGATATGTAAATGTTCTGCACATACCAACAGAAAAGATCCTATCTCCGGGGGAAATGCCCTTGCTGATATGGCTGCAAAAAAGGCAGCTCAAGAAAATGATTTGCTTTTACATGATAATGATTTAGAGCCCGGACACCTCTTAGACTTAGAGACACTAAAAGTAATGCAAACACTAACACAGAAGGAAAAATGTCATTGGGTAAAATATGGCATCACTCAACAGGATGGATTGTATGGGGCATCAGATGGCAAAATGGTATTACCCTCAAACCTTTTTAGGTATGCGGCATTGGTTAGCCATGGACCTGCCCATGTAGGAGTACAGACGATGATTCAAATAGTGCCAAAGGTGTTTTGGTGTAAAGGGTTTTCAACTTATGCAAAGCAATTCTGTTTGCCTTGTTTATTATGTGCAAAGTATCATGCTCAGGGAAGAGTTAAAAAGTCTCAGCAGGCATTCCCCACCCCTCCATATCCAGTCCACACACTCTGTATGGACTTTATTGAATTGACACCCTCAGAGGAAAAACGGTACTGTTTAGTCATTATTGATGCTTTTTCTAAATGGGTAGAAGCTTTTCCAGTGAAGCATACGAATGCACAAACAGTAGCAAAGCTTTTGACTACAGAAATAATTCCCCGATTTGGCCTACCAAGATGCATTTACAGTGATAATGGGTCTCATTTTGTTAATCAGATTGCTCAGAAGTTGGGTCAAGTGTTTCAAATTGATCTTAAATATCATTGTGCTTACCATACCCAATCAGCTGGACTGGTGGAAAGACACAACGGTGTCTTGAAGAGTAAGCTCCGCAAACTGATGGCAGAAACACATAGATCATGGCCTGCGTGCCTTCCTTTGGCACTTCTGTATATGCGAATCTCACCTTCCTACAAAAGGACTTAAACCATTTGAACTTTTGTTTGGGAGACCATATTACATCCCGCAGTGGCAAGGATTGTTGCCAGCGGAACGTGAGGGGGGTGAGGATCTAGCAGATTATATGAAGAAGCTGCTAAATGTCAAATCTCTTGTAACCAATGACTCCTTTGCAGATTCCAGAAATGAAACCTTGTTAAGCGTGGCACCCAGGGACTGGGTGTGAATCCAAATTGTGAAGAGAAAGAATTGGTTATCCCCCAGGTGGGAAGGCCCATACCAAGTACTTAACTCGACACCTACGGCTGTAAAGATCGCTGAGAGGACTTTGTGGATTCATATCACCCACTGTAAAAAAACTCAAGGCTCTTTCTGCCCTTGATATTGGTCAAACTTCACCGGACCTCTGAGCACAAAGTCTGGCTACAAAGGGGGATTAGCCCAATAGGGGTTAGTCTCAAACCCAGTAAAGAAACCAACGGCTCGAGGTAGTCCTTAGGGATGATGGCCATGTTCAACTGGTACTTGAACTGTCACATGATGATTTTGGTGGCGAAAGTAAATATGTCCATACGAGAAGGAACAGTTGCAAGAGAAAAAGGAATGGTGGTGCTGCAAGCGCAAACATGCGTTACTACTGTGTTTAAGGTGAAACTTTGTGAAGGAATTTTGGACTGTTCTAAATGGAACAATAATAATTTTTTGACTCGTGCAAAATACTTGTGCAATAGAGACTGTACGTCCTGGTCAAGTGTTCGGTGGTCAACAGATGTGAATGGATGAGAAACAAGTGGTGCAGTGATACCAGAGAAAGATAAAAGCAGACAACAAAGAATAAAAATTGCGCATTTCCAAGGTACCGAAGTAATTACTATAACCACTGTGTCACCACAAGAAAGTGATTCAGGAGTTTATGGAATCGGAGTGTCCCTTCCAACTAGAACTGATCCTTTGGGGACCCTCCAACTTAAAGTACAAAGCCTTAAGAATGCTACAAGTAAAGTAGATTTTGCCTTCACAAAAGAAGAACAATTGTTACTCGAGACGGGATTCGTACACCATAATGAATGGTTATCTTGGGTTAGATATAGTACCAGAGAAGCACATCGTGAGAACTGTATTTCTTGTGCTGAAGGTAAACAGCAACTAGCGACAGTCCCATTGATGCGAGATGAAGGTAACCCAACGTGTCTGTTACAATTACTCTTCAACAGAGCAGAAGATAAATGCAAAAATGAAACTCAGCATTTTCCAGTCATAAGCAAAGTTGAGAAACCGCCTGCAGCGATTTCCTATCCAGGTTCGCATATATGTGCATTTCCAGAGATGGCACAGGGAAGAATTATGGCAATGTGGGACAGAACTACTGCAATGTTACTGTGAATGGCAATGAGAATCCATTTCTGGAGAACCAAACTCATAGTTTAGCAGACGTATGGTGGTTATGTGGAGACAACAAACTCAGATCAAGGCTTACGATTCCCTGGAAGGGAACTTGTGCACTTGTAAAGTTAATTCTGCCATTCTACATTTTCCCAGTTCCAGCAAGCAATTTCGTAAGAGAACTTGAAATAAAGCCGAAGTGGTTGAGTAGGAGAAAAAGAGAGGCACCGAAGCAATCCTTCGATAACTGTGTCTACATCGATAGCATTGGCGTACCTGATAAATACAAAGCAATAAACCAAATAGCAGCTGGTTTTACATCCATCTTTGTCTGGATTCAGCCTAATAAGAATGTGGACTGGATCAACTACATTTACTATAACCAGCAGCGTTTTGTGAACTATACCAAAGATGCATTGAAAGGAATTGCTGAACAACTGGAGGCCACTTTGCAGGTGGCATGGCAGAATCAAATTGCGTTGGATATGCTCCTGGCCAAAGAAGGAGGAGTTTGCAGGATGTTTGGGACTTTCTGTTGTATGTATATTCCAAACAACACTGCGCCTGACGGAAGTATCACTCGAGCTTTGAAAGGTTTGGAGATGTTATCTGAAGAATTGGCAGAGAACTCTGGGGTAAATAATCCCTTTACAGACTTTCTACAAGAGTGGTTTGGAAAATGGAGTCATCTCATCAGCAGTTTCCTGGTGTCCACTGGAGTCGCTGTGGCTATTGTGGTGGTATGTGGTTGCTGTTGTATACCCTGTATCAGAGGTCTTCTACAAAGACTGGTTGATACTGCTGTTACGAAGACGATGTACCAGCAATTGCAACAGACTGGTGAAAGTGAATACATTGAAATGTGACTTTTTGCAAATGTTTTTGAAGTTTAAAAGTTTGTCTTGCCAATGAAGTAATGTATGCAAAGAAAAACTTAGTTTTACCATATATTGCTGAAATAAAAAGACAAATAAAAGTGTTTTCAAGGGGGAAATGTTAAGAGAAAAAGTTTTAAAAACATACTGTTATTTGTCTTTTTCCTCTTCTTGCAAAGTGAACATGTTATTTGTTGGGATATGCCTATCAAAGATGGGCCTCATCTGTGAACAAAATGCAGCATTGCTTATGAACCTGAATAATAACTGTTTTCTGCATTTCAGAATAAAGAGATTTGGTTATAGCTTGGTGAAGCCTGGGATAAGGACGCACGGCTGAGTAAGAGTTAATTTACTGAAGCAAGCTGTGTGTCCTGGAAAATTTGAGCTACCATTGTTGAACTGAACATTCTGTACTTCTTGAACATTTTGTACTAACTGTTGGTTTGAGGTGATTTGTGATAAACATGTTTATCCTACATGTTTTTCATAGCCAACTGTCAACGGTCAGAAATGTAACAAAAAGTTGTTTTGCTTGCAGTATAAAAGTTGATGCCAGTAAATAAGTTGACCAGAGGAGATCATCTTGGCCAACATGCTGTGTAATCTGGTTAGCTGCTAATAAAGAAGTTTTTTCATCACCTGATGCGGATGCGACTCGTTTGAATTTTTCTTCTGACAGTACCTCGCAAGAGATCTACAACAACTAGAAAGGCCACAGAAATACCTCACTAAGGAGGATTACCAGCCACAGATGGCATACGCAGACAGTCTCAAAAAACTCCAGCTCTACTCCTTCGCTTATCTCCTGCTCAGAGGCAGCCACTGCCTAACATACAAAGTCATGTCAAACCCAGATCTGCTGGACATGCTACACGTAAAGAAACCCCAATCCTTCAGAGCCACACACTCCAAGGACCTAAACCTTGCCACCATAACAAATAGAACATACTGGAGGGATAGATTCCTGTCCCAGAGAATTCCCATGCTCTGGAAGACAACCATTCATGTCAAGCAAAGCTCATTAGCCCTCTTTAAGAGAAATCTCGACAACTGGATGGAAAATAGGAAATTCACCCCAGGGATCACTTCTGTGACTCTGCTAGAAAGGGGTGCAGGAAATTAACTTTGAGTGTCGAAAGCCAGAGAAATTTTTTGTCTAGGCTTGTATAGGCCCCAGGGCCGATCACCTTTTTAGGTTTATAGGTTGATACTAGGCTAAGTCCCAAGACTGGAAAAACTCCCTTATTAGCCTCAACAAAAAGTTGAGATCTCTCAATCAAAACCTCTAAAGCTAGCTACGAAGGCAGAATTGCGGCAGACACTAAAAATAACCACAAAGCCTTCTACAATTATATCAAGAATTTCCATGGCAATATCCAGATTTGCTCCGAGATACTGCACAATGGTACCTCCTATACTGAGCCAACAGATATTGCCAACATACTGGCAAACAGATTCGGTGCAAACCTTAGCCCCCCAAGGGCCAATCACAATACCGGAAGAATGCCAGGCACCCAGCATTACTGCAGCACAGGTTAAAGCTGCACTGTCCAAGGCCAAGAACAGGGCTTCCATGGGACCCCATAATATCTCTGGCTGTGTTCTACATAACTACAAAGTGAACTGGCACCACACCTGTGTGCCCTGTTCAATCACAGCCTCACCTCAGGCTTTGTTCCTACAGAATGGCGCACTGCTAGTCATCCCTCTCCATAAAGGGTGAGAGACTACAGACCCTGGGAATTATCACCCCATTAGCCTGGCGTGTCTGACATATGCAAGGCTATGGTGCGCATCATCATCATGGACCTAATTAACAAGGATATAGGGAATCTCCAAACTCTGGATCGCAAGCAATTTGGTTTTGTGAAGGGTAGATCATGCCTGTTCAACCTGGTTGACTTCTTTGATGAGTCAGTCAACAGAGCTGTGGATGAGGGCAAGGCAGTTCATACAGCCTACCTTGATCTGGCCAAGGCCTTTGATACCATTCCCCACTCAGGAATTAAATGACAACCTCACCAAACTAGGCATCAACCCCTACATGACTAGGTGGGTTGCAAACTGGCTCACAGATAGAACCCACAGTGTGAAAGTAGTAGCAGACTCCAAGTCAGACGGCCAACCAGTCATGAGTGGAGTCCCACAGGGATTGGTCCAGAGTCCTCTCCTGTTTGGCATCTACTTCTCAGAAGCCCAGGCCAATACGGAGGGACTCTGGCTGACCAAGTTCACAGACGATTGCAAGCTGGGAGTCATTATTGACTCCAAGTGATGCAGACATCCTACAGAAAGGCCTCACTAAAACCAACGACTGGTGATGGAACCATGGGCTTAACCCTTAATGCATCATCATTCCCTTTGGAAAAAAGCTCAGTTCCCACTAAATTACCACACTGATGGTAGCCCACTGAACACAAAGCGTTATAAGAGATCTGGGGACACAGGTTGACAGCAACCTCTCCTTCAACCACCACATTGCCACTGTGGTCAGAAAGTCCTATGTGGCACATCTCATTGTTAAGGGTTTTGCATCCAGGAAGAATTGGGTCATAACCTCTCTCTACTCTTCCCTCATTAGACCAAACATCAGATCAAGTTAGTATACTGCTAACATGAATTCAGTTTATTTAGTACACTACAATAAATTTGTTTTAATGTTTTAGGGAATTTAGTTTAGTGTTTTTTAAATCAATTATTACTAAATGTTATGAACATGTATACCACTACTTCACTGTACATGTTTTTGGGGGGAACTTTTCCTCCACGCCTCCATTGAAAAGGGGTACTTTACCCAAGTTGGACTTTTCTTGTCAATGATTTTAAATAAATACACTCCTGAGAGGACTTTCCCAGTTCTGCCATGGGAACCTGTCACCAAAGTCTGATGTACATTATGTCACACTAAGATATTCTTAAAAGTGAGCTAATGCACAGCTAAAACAGTAGCATAAAAAAAATGAGAGATCTAATCTACATTAAAATAAAACACACCTGAAGGAATTTCTGTATTAAAATGTGGAGTATTCGCTGTTACTTTAATAATAGAGGTGTGAATATGAACTATAACAATATCGTCTCACATTTATCTGCAAGTCAGTATTGCACATCTTGTGCTATCCAACACCTGTTACCTCTCAGAGTAGGGTGGTGGTAGTAAAATAACTGACAACTAATTAAAAGAAAGAAACATAGTACAAACATGCACACTATTTGTCCACTGTGAAATGATTTTGTCACAATCAGTGGTGAAGTTGGTGATCAACGATTCCAATTTCTGTTACTAAGTGTTGAAGGTATATGCTGCAGATCAGGGCTGTCCAAGTTTTTGGCTCAGGGGCCACTCATCATACTTGGCAAGGTTTGGTGGGGGGGACAGTATGCAGGCATCTGAACTGAAAGCTGTGGAGGTCTTCACCCCTCCCCTGAATAATGTTTCTGGGTTGTTAAGCAGATGCAGTATACTGCAGCAAAGTTGCCCAAAGTCCAGTTGCTCCTCTGACTTAATTTCAGTTTTTTGTTTGATGACATGATGTTTAGCGACTGACTTGACTTCTCTGCGCTTAATTTTACATAAAGCATTTGATGCTACATCCCACTTGCTTAGCCAAGACCAATAATTTGTAATTTACAGAAATGAATATGTCTTTAAAAATAAACTTTCCTTCAAAGTCAAATCATATTGATCTTACAGTTTCTAAAGCCTAGAAACAATTATGATTATCTAACAACTTGAGAAAAAGGGAAAAAAAAAATCCATACATGAAAAAGGAAAGAAAAATTAATAAATTGCTAGAAAAATGACTTTTTGTGTGATTACATGTTTGACATACCTCACCCTGCCGCCGCGCCTTGGGGGAAGGACTAAAAAAGTTGTGCAAAACAGAAATGTCATTACTGAATAAGGCATTCTCCTTCTCCAGGATGTACTGCTTCAAAAGTGGTGACACTTCATCACCAAACAGAGCTTGATTGTCTTGCCAGATCTGTCTTTTCACCTCTACAGCACAGGCTCGATACAGCTCCTTATCTGCTGTCACCAGCTTTAGCTTCTTCTCTGGGACCTGAAAGGAATAGGAAACAAACTTTCATTGCAAATTCCAGACATGTAATAGCTATTTATCTTAAAGAATATGATGCACACACCAAGGGGCTCTTACAAAAACAGCATTATATTTTGTTATCAAAGAAGACAGGAAAAAGAAAGACGCACATCTTTTTATGCGTCAGTATTCCCCCATACACAGTAAAAAGTCATCTTGCCCTTCCAAATTAATAGGACAAAGCCGTTGGAAGCAACCCAGAAAAGGGTAGTCTGCACCAGAAGCCACAAGAAAACACTAAGAAGATAAATGCATGTCCTCTGGTAGGAAAGGGTACAAAAGTATCATTAAATTGAGTACCTCAATGGACTATAAAAATACAAGAACAAAGGGATACTGCACTTAAGAGCAGGATGGCTAAACAGTAATGATTATTTAAGAGTTGTGGGCATGTGGTACAATCTTCCAGATGAGACAATGGGTTAAAACCAAGAAAGTACTTACAGTTCAAGAATATATTAGACCAATGCAAATTAACAACAGTGAGACAAGGCCATACAACGAATACTCATTAGGAGTCACAGCTTGATCATTCAGCAGGAAAAAAAAAGTCTAGATAGGGCAATGTCCTTATTTGCACCAAGATCCATTTCCGTATACCAGATACGAAGTATAAAGGAAAGCCTGGTTCTGAGGAGCCATATTCAATTTATTTTTTAATTTATATTTCACTAATGTTGCCCAAGTCTCCTGAAAACTAAAAAAATCTCTTGAGAAAAACATACATGGTCTAATTCAATGAAGTAGCAGTGTGAAAGGACTGACACATGCTTCACAAACTGATTTGTCTAGCCTGGGTTTCACAATGGGAGGACAACACACCTAACATTTTTACTTCTCTTCCCAGAAGGAAAATGGAGACAGAGGCTTTGCTTCAGACTGACAGATGGAGCGTGACAAATATGACCTCAGGTCAGAATGTCAAGACAGTAGGAGAATGCTTGCACACCAGGCTGCTAGTATGACGTGACAATGGCTTCACCTCATGCTGCCAACCGGAAGCATAGTGAATTCCCATTGTCATTTTAAGGCAGGAACAGTGTCACTGACTATAGTGTGAGGTTGTGAGATACAGACAACATCCTTGTTATTTGCCATGGCTTTGTACGAGAGTTTTGCTTTCAGCAACATTACATAACTAAAGCTCTCACAATATCACAATTTCATTAAGCTGGCTGAACAGTACAAATTCTCGTTTCCAGGTGCTCAATAATGTGGGATGAAGGGTAAGCAGTGCCTATATGGTTTGGATTCGATTACTAAAGGTGCTGTCTGGTAGTGGGCAGAGTGCTGCTCTCACCACAGCTACATGCAGCTAGGAATCAATGATTCTCTGCTCTGACTCTCACCAGAAGCAAAAGAGTAACTAAACATCAAGGTGCTTACTGAGAAATGGTATCAACTCACACTTACTAGTGTCTTTTTTTTTTTTTGGTAGATAACTGGATAGAACTTACAGAAGCTCTGTAAAACAGAAAGCCAAGCTACACAAATGCCCTGGACAGGTTCTCATCAAAACTTTCAACTAGATCCCTCAGGGAAGTCCTATACACATTGCCCAAAGGCCAAAAGGAATCAATTCCCCTCTGCTCCTTCTCACTAGGAATGAAGCAGTAACATTAATCCCTAGCTAGCTCTTAAGAACCAATTGTCTGGCTTTCCAGTGACTGCTAATCTCCAGTAAAACTGAAATAATGATCCTCCACTCCTTCCCTCACCAAGAGACGGACAGAATCTATCACCTCTTCAGCTCAGGTCAGCTAAAGCTGCCATTGGCAAAACAATATTCGTATCTCAACTCGAATATAAAAGTACCTATAATTGCTGCAGACTCAAAGAAAAAAAATGACACCACCTTGCAAACTATCTCCAATAAAATCTGCCAGTTCTTTACCAACAGCCCCATTAATGAACACCACTGCCCAAGTCACAGATGTACTGGAAGCTATCTAGCTTTGGCAAGAACCAGCCTCCTACTAGGATGACCAATTCCCAAAGCTCTTTTTACGGAGACATCCTGCCCTCTCACCAAAACTTTTACAGAATATTCCTGTCCAAAATAAAAGAAAAGGCATCTGTCTTCCAGGCCTTCTTGTACGGAGTCCTGAAAAAGAATCTTGCCAGTTGATTGTCCACAGGGGAGGCAAAGAGGTCTCCTTAAGGTACCCCACAGATGGATTAAATCTTTGAAAACAACCTGATCTAGTTTCTACTCGTGAAGGTCTATCAGAAAATTTTGCTCTAATGGAATGTAGGATGCAAGCAAAGTGAGATTGTGTTGTGATGCTATATTCCATTGTCACATGGCTGATTTGAAAAGGAGGTACAACAGGTTCCCCCTTTGCTTGTTGATGTATTACTGCCTGCAACCATTTGAAGAGGTGCCAGGGACCAAAGATGGTTCAGAGAATTGAGTGCCTTGATCACGGCAAGCATCTTCTTGACAGTTATGTGCTTGTGCCTGCCCTTGCTGTCCTACACTCCCTACTTTTATCCCTCCTGAAACAGTTCCACAAAGTCCAAAGTGCCTGTGATGACTGACCGCTTTGGATGAGGGGAGGGAGGGGAGACCTGGATCTCCACCAAAAGAACTCTCATCTGAAAAACCTCAGCTTGGGGATTTAAAAAGGTGGTGATGTTGGGACTACAGAGATTTCAAATGCCACTTTATCTTTCTCATGTGGCGTCTTGCCAAAATTATGAGAATCATAGATACATGTGACAAAATACTAAGGTGCTCCCCTCGCACCGACGAAGTCTGAGTGGAAAAACCCCAGAAACAGATCTAAATATTTAGTTTTTCTGCAGACTAAGGAAAAGAATTTATGAACATCTGTATGCCATAGGGAGGAAGGACTTAACTAATGCACTTGCTAGGCACATTGTGGAATATCCAGAACACTCTTTTATTTAACGTTGTCCACCATGTTAAAAATGATATCAGGGGTGGCCCATGACAGTTACATCTGGAAGAACAAGAAGTGGTCTGGCAAATTAGAACATCTGCACATTTGCCCCCAGGTTTGAATGATTACGCCGCCATTAAATGTATTCTTAAGTTAAAAGCACTGCTTAGATGGAAATGTAGATTGTATTCTATTTGGATTTAGTTGTCATATGTTAAAAACCACTAGTAGCGGGAAGATGATGATTTTATGAAAGTTTTTATATAGTGATAGTTCATACAATATTATACGTAAGGTTTTTAATAAGTTTTTATAAGACTTACACCTTTGGTAACATCTGCTATTTATTTACTTACTTATGAACACTTAAACCCACAAGGTTTAGACTTGTTGTGAATTACTGGGAGAAATATTAGCATTTTATTGAGAATTTGGGAGTTTATCGAGTAGGTTGTGTTTTTAATTAGTATTATATATTTAAAATACAATGGTGTTTTATTTTACTTTTTCTTCAAACTTGATTGGATAATTAACTAATTGTACTTCAATCCCTTTGTGGTGTAGCCTATATAAATGGGCTGCTGTGTGTAGTGTAGTTTTTGTCTGAAGAAGGCTGGGTATTTTTCTTGGCCAAAAGCGCTTATGTCAATAAACAGTCCGTGCCTTGGCTGAATCAATCTGTTTTCATTTTGTTTGCTTTTTACCAGTACAGTGTTTTTTTGGGTGCGTGCTTACCTAGTTTGTGATGTCTGGTGGAAACGGAGGTGTTGGTCAGCAGAGTGGGTATAATGGGACTGGTTCACAGCCACTATTCTCGCAGGACTGAGCGAGAATTTAACTCTACTCGGAACTTGGAAGAAACGAACGATTTGGGTAATCTTACAATTCTAGTTAACCTTTTGTTAACTAGAGTAGAAGATTTATAGCAAAAAGTGGAATCGGATGCAAATAGGAATCTTCCGGCTGAACAACCCGCTTTAGGAGCGAATATTAATGCTGCTACAACTTCCGTTGGTCGTTTGGGGAATTTGCAGACTTTACAGGAAGTAAATGGTTTTGGTGGTGCATCCATGCAGTCTGATGGTAGTAGAAGCACACGGAGTGGTGCAAATGATTTGCATGGTCAGCTAAACGGTGAAATAAATACAATGTCCATACCATCAGTGGTTAATTTTTTGTGTAAAAAAGATTGTTTTGGTACAACCAACAACTCGAATGAGGTATCAATGAACCAAGAGCTTCCAGTGAGTACCTTTGTTGACAAACTAAATACTTTTGATCAAAAAATGTTTTGGTGCAGAAAATTGCAATTGGAGGTCGCTTACCTCCAAGAATGCATTACTAAGAAGGTAATTCCTAAGGGATTGCGCCAATAGCATTTACCCTGCTGGACTGGTTAATTCACTATATCACCAGGAATTACTGGCCCTGTTTGATAGACAGGGTTTTGAGTTTTTACTTTCACTGATTAACTTCTATAGTATTGAGATCACAAGCCTTAAAGAGAACTTAGAAGAATTAGAGACTTGTTTACAACACGATGCTGATTTTGCAAGGTATAAATATGATTATTTAAGAATATTCTCCAGTATTGAAGCTTCCATTTCTAAGTTGGCTTTAAACAAGAAACGTAAAATGGATAGAGATGTGAAAGACTATGCCAATAAAAAGGCTTATCCTCCTCCCCCCTCAGTTGGACAAATTCTATCTAGGGGGAATGATGACTCTAATGCAACTACCACTTCGATTCTTAATGATGATAGTATCAATCAAGGTGCCTGTTCGTAGGAGTGAACGCATTAGGAGTCAAGTGAATAATAGTTGTGATAATAATGCACAAGGTAATAATCAAAATCAAGGGGAGCAGATTTTCAATGGTGAAAGTGACCAGGGTTTTTCCAGGGTCAGGAACAGGCCGAACAACAACAATGCCAGAACAAACAACAGGGGTCATGCACAGGAGGAGGAAAAGAGGGAATCAACAGAGGAGATGACATCCCCCACAACGAAGGGACCTAATGTCCTTATGAGTCAGCAAGGGGATTTTAAGATCTATAATTATACTGTTTTAACTGTTGAACAACCCTTGATTGACTTTTTTTCTAAAGGACTTTCATTTGTCCCAGATAAAAAGGGTAAACTTGTTAAAACAATTGTTGACCTGAAGTTATTTGTCCGGAAGCTGAATTTGGCATTTAATTTAGGAAACACACCTGCACTTCTTAACACCTAAAAAAGTGTCGAGTGTATTTAATCCCCCACAGTTTGGATGCTCACACCTACTAGAATGAAGTGTAACATCTCTAAACACGAGTTAGACTTCATTTCCCTACTTAATGAATGTAAAATCGGGGTCATGAAGCCAGACAAGGGTGGGGGGTCTTGTTTTTATGGATGAATACTATTATGAAAACAAGATGTTTAACCACCTACAGTCATGAACATTCATCCTTAAACCCCTAATACAGGAGGAACCACAAATTTGTAAGGACTCCTGGAATTATTTGGAGAATATACATCAAATTGAGTACAACTCGAATTACATCTTTCTAGTTGTTGACGTGAAAGACTTAATACACCGTTATTCTCCATCAGTTGGGAATAGAGTGGACTAAAAACGTTAGGTTGCTTAAGAAGGCTAGCAACGTACAGATGTATCTTGTTGAAACCTTATTAGATTTGGCGTTATCTAACAACTTTTTAGTTAAGAACTCAAGTACATTTGGTCGAAAGTTTGTTGTTAAATTTAACTGTTGAGGCTACCCACTAAAGTGAGCTAGCCTGTGTAAGTGATTTATTACTGTTTTTCCTGCATTTCTGTGTACTTTTTAACCTAAAAAACAAACAAACAAAAAAAAAATATCCTTGTTTTTCCGCCTTTCTCGACTAGTTTAGACCAGTATACAGGCTTTGCTGTACTCTGGACTGTGGTGTAGTTCCTGTGTTGTCCATTGCCTTACTTAAGTTTCTTTGCTCACCAGTGGGAGTGGGGAGCCTTGAGCAGCCTATCTGTCCCTGAAGGAGTGACCTCAGCACAGGAGCTTGTAGTAATTGGTCATTTTGGACCATTTCCAGCTCTTTTGAAGTTCCCCGTTTAAAATCCGCGTTTGAGCGGCTTTGCGCAATTGTGCACATAGCAGTTAAACAGGCTTAAACTATTCCTGGCTCCGCCAAGTCTGCACTTCAATTTTTCCCTTAAGAAAGCTCTACTTTCAACAAAATCAGTCTATTCGCATTATCATAAGCCTAGCCCTTGCTCCTAAAACCTTTCTTTTAAGTGAAGCACCCTTAAACTAACGTAAGCACTACATCCACCTACAACCCGTGCTAATACCCACTTCCCTTCAAAGTCCTCTCTCTGACCCAGTTACACATCACCCCCTTATACTATTCTGGCATGTCGAGTAGTATATTACCGACGTCCACTCCAGTTCAGCTGGTTAATCTGGGAATCCTGAGACAATGTTATAATTGTCTCATGTACACAGACAACCCTCTCCTCCTCCCAACAAACACAAACACATGTGAGAGATGCAACTATATAGCCAAACTGGAAGCTGAACTCTCTCAACACAGGACTAGCAAGACCAGACAGGAGGAGAAGGTAACCACACACACAACAAACCCAGTCTCACATAAACCAACCACAACTGCAAACCAAACACAAAGACATACTCAGAGGCTCTAATAAAAAACTTACTGAAACAACAGAGGCTCGCAAAGCAGACATCCAAGAAAACACCACCTCAAAACTCTGCACATGCAACACAAAGTCAGTGTGCCAAACAATCACAGCCCTTAAGGCGAAACACCATGACTGATACACTAGTAATAGGTGACTCTATAGTCAGACACACTGACGTCCTGCTTACCAGGCTGAACAAAGAGAGGGTAATGGTGAGCTGCCTGTCGGGAGCTAGGATCCAAAACATAACACAAGCACTCAGGTCACTCCAAAGCAAGTACAAATATGACTCAGTCATTGTCCATGCCGGCGTGAATGACCCGAGACGTACCACCTTGGACTACATGAAGAGAGACAGAGGAGCTCTCTGATTATGTAGCCCAGGCCGATATGACCCTGACCCTGAGCAGCATCTTGCCTTCACCAAGAATGATGCCACAATACAAAGACAAGATGATCAGCTTTAATAATTGGCTCAATTACTGGTGTCATTCTAGGGGATCAGTGTCTCTCTGCTTGGGGGACATGCTGGACAAGCCACACTGCTTCACACAAGGGACGCTTGCACCTGTCACCACTGCTGGGGGATATTGGCTAAGGCTCTCTTGCCCCCCCAGCCTTTTTTTTTTTTGCTCTCAAGATGCAGGCTCTCGAAGCACTCCTCAGTATGGAGAGCATCGATGTCTGTGCAGTAACTGAAACCTGGTTCAAGGCTCCTGAGAGCACCCCAGCCCTACCAGGTTATACCTCGTATCATGCATTTCAGCCCCAAAACCTGGGCCGAACCACAAAAGGAGGGGGAGTGTCCATATTCATTAAAGACTCCCACACCTCCAGGTTAGTGGCAATGCACGAAGCATCGGAGACCATCCATGTGCAACTAACCATAGGCACAACTGCTATACAACTTGTAGCATGCTACAGACCACCCTCACAATCTCAAGAACTCCATTCAGCCTTCCTGAAGACACTGAAAGATATGAATGTCTCACCAAATACCATCCTATTGGGAGACTTCAACTACCCAAACAGACTGGGTGCATTACTCAAGCCCCAACACCCTAGCCCAAAGGTTCCTGGAATTCATCAACTCAAATGCGATGGAACAACTAGTCACCTCCCCCACAAGGGGAAATAATATACTTGACCTGATCATCACAAACATGGGGACAAAATGCTCAACACCAGAAGTATACCCCTCACTAGTGAGATCAGACCATAAACTAATAACCCTAGATATTCATATCCCACCTCCACCCCAGCACAAAAGACCACAGTGAGAAACTTCTCAAAAGCCGACTTCACTCTCCTTAGGACTGAAATGGTATCCTTCAAGCCCCCTGGGCCAGTGGAAACCACATACCACACTGCTGAATCCTTCACAAATGCTTTCTATGGGCATCTCCAAGAATGCATGGATCATGCAATCCCAAATAAAACCAAGACCCTTTCCACCAAAGGCAGACATCCTATCTAGTGGACCCTAGCCATAAACAAACTTTATAACAAGAGAAAGAAGCTACTGCAAGACTGAGCAAAATACCATAAAGGGAAGGCATCCCTGATCAGCAAAAAACTACGTTCGCTAATAAAATCATCAAAGGCCAACTTAGAGAGAAAAATCGCTAAGGACACTAAAGATAATCACAAGGCCTTCTTCAGTTATGTTAGAAACCTGGGCGGAAACCCTCAGATATACGCAGAGTTAGTTCATAACGGCAAAAAATACACTGAACCCACAGATATTGCCAACATAATGGCAGACAGGTTCAGTGCAAATTTCTCCCCTCCCTCTCCCCCAAAAGACGAAATAAATATCTCAGCTGAATGCAACCTCCCTGAAATCTCAGGATGTCCAGGTGAGAGCTGCCCTCAGCAAAGCTAAAAATACAGCATCCATGGGACCTGACGGTGTCCCGGGTTGCGTGCTACGTGAACTCCTAGAGGAGCTAAACCCGCACATAAGAACACTGTTTAATCTAAGCCTTTCTACAGGATACATCCCTGAACACTGGCATACAGCTACAGTGGTCCTACTCCATAAAGGTGGCACCTCTACAGACCCTGGAAACTACCGCCCCATAAGCTTGACCAGCCTGGTCTGCAAAGCTATGGAAAGGATCATTATGGAACTCATAAACAAAGACATCGGGGACCTACAGACAATTGACCCTACCCAGTTCGGCTTTGTAAAAGGCAGATCCTGTCTTTTAAACCTGGTGGATTTTTTGAAACCGTCACTAGAGCCATCGATGAAGGCAAAGCAGTTCATACAGCCTACCTGGATCTGGCAAAAGCCTTCGACAAAATACCCCACTCAGGCATCATAGACAAGCTCAACAGCTTAAATGTAAACCCGTTTGTCACAAGATGGGTTGCAAGCTGGCTAAAGGACAGAACCCACAAAGTCAGAATAGCTGGAGCCATGTCAGACTCTAAGCCAGTCAGAAGTGGAGTCCCACAGGGCTCCGTCTTGGGACCCCTCTTGTTCGGCATTTATTTCTCAGATGTGCAGGCAAACATAGGGGGGGGTTGTGGCTGACAAAGTTTGCAGATGACTGCAAACTAGGTGCCATAGTCGACACACCAGCTGACACATGCATCCTCCAGAAGGGCCTCACAGAAACAGACGACTGGTGCCAGAGTCATGGCCTTAAACTAAATGCCAAAAAATGTATAGTCATCCCCTTTGGAAAAAACAAAGTACCCACAAATTACCACATGGGTGGCAATCCATCAAGTACAGAAAAAGTAATCAGAGACCTGGGGACCCAAGTTGACAGTGACCTCTCATTTGACACCCATGTCGCCAAAGTTGTTAGAAAGACCTTCTACATTGCCCACCTTATCATGAAGGGATTCACATCCAGATCAAAGGATGTCATTATACCCTTATATTTCTCCCTTATCAGGCCTATGATTGAGTACAATGCCCCATTTGGTATGTACCTCACCCGGCACCTGCAGCAGCTGGAGAGACCCCAAAAGTACCTTACCAAGAGGATCAAGGGTCTCCAGCATATGTCATATGCTGCCAGACTGAAAAAGCTCCAGCTCTATTCAGTAGCATTCCGCCTGCTCAGAGGTGATCTGTGCCTTACGTACAAGGCCATGTCCAATTCAGAATTAATGGACATGCTCCACCTCAAAAAATCCAAATCCATCAGAGCCACGAGAGCTAAAGATCTAAACCTCAGCACAAATATAAATAGGACATGCTGGAGGGACAGATTCATAACCCAGAGGCTTCCCGCACTCTGGAACAGGATACCTGTCCATATTAGGCAGGGCCCTCACTGACTCTCTTCAACAGAAATCTGGACGAATGGATGGGTGATCGTAGGTTTACCCCGGGGGTCATCTCTGTGTCATTGCTAGATAAGAGGCACAGTAAACTAAATTTAATTTAAATTGTACACTTTTATATCATTACATGGGGTGGCGAAAGCCACATACACTTGGCTAGGCTTATAAATGCCCTAGGGCAGATAGCCTAGTACTATACTATGAAACTATGAAATGTCCTTCCTTCTACATAGGTAAAACTGAGAGGAAACTAAGGAAAAGAATTTATGAACATCTGTATGCCATTGGGAGGAAGGACTTAACTAATGCCCTTGCTAGGCACATTGTGGAATATCCAGAACACTCTTTTTATTTAAGGTTGTCCACCATGTTAAAAATGATATCAGGGGTGGCCCATGGCAGTTACATCTGGAAGAACAAGAAGTATTCTGGCAAATTAGAAGAGCTGCACATTTGCCCCCAGGTTTGAATGATTATGCCTCCATTAAATGTATTCTTAAGTTAAAAGCACTGCTTAGATGAAAATGTAGATTGTATTCTATTTGGATTTTGTTGTCATATGTCAAAAAACACTAGTAGTGGGAAGATGATGATTTTATGAATGTTTTATATAGTGATAGTTCATAGGATATTATACGTAAGGTTTTTAATAAGTTTTTATAAGACTTACACATTTGGTAATATCTGCTATTTATTTACTTACTTACGAACACTTTTAAACCCACAAGGTTTAGACTTGTTGTGAATTACTGGGAGAAATATTAGCATTTCGTTGAGAATTTGGGAGTTTATCGAGTAGGTTGCGTTTTTAATTAGTATTATATATTTAAAATACAATGGTGTTTTATTTTACTTTTTCTTCAAACTTGATTGGATAATTAACTAATTGTACTTCAATCCCTTTGTGGTGTAGCCTACATAAATGGGCTGCTGTGTGTAGTGTAGTTTTTGTCTGAAGGCGGCTGGGTATTTTCTCGGCCGAAAGCGCTTATGTCAATAAACAGTCCGTGCCTTGGCTGAATCAATCCGTTTTCATTTTGTTTTTTTTACCAGTACAGTGTTTTTTTGGGTGTGTGCTTACCTAGTTTTTTTGTAGAAGAAAAGCTCTTGGAACTAAGGAGTCTGGTTGATATCCCAGGAACACAACCCTGTCTGAGGGAGTCAAGACTTTTGAATGTTCTCTCAGAATCTCAGCTTGTGCAAGAGATCTCTCACACAAGAGAGATTCCTAACACACTGAAAAACTCTGAAAAGATAAGCAAGTCATCTAAACATGGAAAAATTTGGATATCTGTAGCCCACAATGACCTATAACCGAAGCTAGACACTGTGTGAACACTCATGGTGCAATGGATAGTACAAAGGGTAGGAACAGTACTGACAAGGTTGTGTATGCGCCTGGCTCACATTAAGAAACATCTGAAGTCTGGATGAATAGGGATGCGATAAACATCTTTAAGTCTAGTGTTACCAGGAAACTTGCAAAGAGGTTAACAGGTTATGAAGTGACAACTTTCTGGAATTAGGCACCATCACAAACAGGTTTAGGAAAAAGAAAATGCCTGGAGACCAGTTCAGTCTGTCTCTAGGAAAATCCTTGAATAAGCACTTTTTCCCACCTGAGAAGAAGGAAATGGTTCCATCTTTCCTTGGGACAACTTGTGATGAACAGGTATAAACAAGATAGAGAGAGAGAGACTGATCTGGAAGATGAGAATGACTCCCATTAAAATGGAGAAATTTCCTCCCACTGCCATCTGTAATCCTGATAAATGACTTTCAGAACCCATCTGTTTGAAAAACATCTATTGACGAAGAGAAAAAAATGGAGATTCTAACTTTCTAGACGAAAAAAGGGCCAAGATGGAAAGGGGCCATAAGGTCTCCAACAGTCATACTTGTCAGACCATCCCTGGTTTTGGAAGGTTCAAGAATTTGTGGAACCCCCTTGCCATTTGTTCTTAAAACGTCTATTTACCTGTATGTTTTTTTTTGGTTCCCAAAATTGGATAAGGATATAGAAAACCCCTTGGACAGTTTGGAAAAGAAGGCTGAAAAATCTTAGAGATTCTCTGGACTGGGTTGCCAGTTAATCACACTTTTTGATTACCTCTGTAGTAGAGGCGCCAAACAGAATCACTATCCAATGGAGAATTTAAAATTTCATTTCTTATCTGGCATGTTTTGAGAATACAGTCAAGCAAACCTTAAAACAGTACAGGTGGCCTTAGAACTTGTAGTAATAGTATTGGAGTCATACAGTCACTGCAAACAATGAGTAATGATCTGTGCAGCAGACGAAATCAAGTTATTTACAGCAGACTTTTACTCACAAGAAACCAGAGATTAAAAAAAAAAAAATTCCTTATACTTTCACAACTTGTCACACCAAACTTCAGCAACAAAAGCCTGACACTTCAAAATTCTAAACAAAGTTGAAGTTTACACTTTCCCACCCATCCTTATCAGAAAGAGTAGGACTGGAAGTAACCAAGTAACCTCTTCAGGAAAAGAGGAATTCTTTATTTTACCAGAAACTACTTTAGAAGCAAAAATCAATATCCTGAATTAAACCCTGAGCCAGACCCAGTAAAGTAATGCTATCCAAAGAAATTTGAACAGGCACATGCTTGTGTTGTTTATGACAGGAAAAGAGGGACAAATCATTTTACTAATTTGTGTCAGAATGTACTCTCCCTTGCCCGAGAGAACCCCTGGTCCATAGGGGCTCTAGGTGCTACAACAGAGGATCAAGGTAAAAGATTATTGGTCTGAGGTAAAACAAGTTGTCACAGCAAAGTCACCCACTTGCAGCTGAGGCAAACTGCTAGCCTTTTGTGGCAAAGGCTTTTGCTTAACTTCTATTTCTGGCTAGAAGGACCGGCCGTGGGACTGATGAGTCTGTTCCATGATAAAGTTGAAAATGGTGCCTCCTTCCCATGAATGGCAAGAAGCAATTGCCAGTAAAACACCACCAGTCCCAAAAGTGTTTTTTTTTTCCTCTCTCAAGAAAAAAAGTTACACCCACACCATAAAAAGGTCTATTGATTTCTCTAGTGGGGCTGCCATAGTGTTTTAAACAGTTTCTCCACAGAAAAAATGCTTTCTGCTTCTCTACAGCACTTTTAAATTGAAAGAACAAAAGAGTACTCCATTTAAAAATGTTAGTCTCAAGTCAGTTAAAACAAAACACACCTACTTTCTTTCCTGAAGAAGAAGGTATTAAAACAATAAAGCCCCACCCCCAAAGGGAGCATATATGCCTCCCAAAGGAAAGCACAAGTTGACTGTCAATCCTCAAAAGCCTCAGAAGAGCATACAGCGGCAGTAGAGCTCTAGAGGGGTTTGCATCAAGCTTGCCTTTTAGTCAGCTCAGCTCAAACTGCTTGACAGTTTGGGTACGTGGAAGGTTCCCAGAAGCAATGGAATTTATCCAGCTGTTAAACCTTTGGCAGTATATGATCTATGTAAGCATACTGCAGCAGTCATCAATATAATAACAATCCCCTCTTCACACAGTGCAGCTGCACTCACACAAGTCATGTAACACCTGCAACGCTACCACACTACTTTATCCCCACTTACTACAGGTGTCCCTCAGGGCTCTATCCTGGGTCCCCTACTATTTAATATATTTATTGTGACCTCCACTCTCAGTGCTAGTTTAGTTCAGTATGCAGATGACTCAAACATTAATATGTGCGGCCTCAACAATAAATAAGCTCCAAGACCTTACCCAAAACAATCTCTCGCCTCCACAGAAACCTGGCTCAAGGAATCAAACCTCCTACTCAACACCAAGAAAATTAAGTTAATGCTTTTCACCTCAAAAGTTAGCAAAAAAAAACATTCTACCAAAAATTCAGCAAATATCGTCATTGAAACTAACTCACACTAAACTTCTGGGCATTCTAATAGATGACCATCCCAAATAGGACCACCATATACTGCACACCATTAAATCTACACACCAGAAACTAGGCTTCTTTTATAGGCTCAATGGATTCCCTACAAATATTGCAAGAAAAACTCTAGCCACCACTTTTTTACTGCCAACTCTCTTATATGCTGCTTCTATCCTAATAAGCAAACAATACTAACAGAAAAACTTGCCTCTTGCTACAATAAAATAGCTAAACTTGTCACCAGTCTCCCCCATAGGGCCCACCACTGTCTTAGTTTATAGCATTTAAACTGGCTTGAACTGCACAACTACCACTCACAACTGCCTACTGCACACAAAGTCAATCATCTAGAAAAATGCCCTGCACTACAAAATGCAACTACCCTACTGTTCAGCAAGAGACCTCTGTTCCAGTAACAAATTCTTATTACTTACAAATAAGTCAAATAACGTTGCAGGAGCCTCATTCAACTCCCAATATGCTGCTAAACTCTGGAATAGTAATAAAACTCTGAAAAACTCAGTAGTTTTAAACCATTTCTTAAAGCAACATCTTAGCCACTCCTGGTCCTGTACATGCTCATCATAGGGTTTAAACCTTTTCACGGTACAATACTTTCCAAATACTCTCCTCAAATATAACATTCTCAACCTCTTACTGAAATGACCAAGTTTTTATACATAACTGCTGACTGTACAATCCACTAAGCTGCACGTGTGCTTTCTCTTTAGCAACTTCCACTTCTGTAAAATCTAAGACTGTGTATGCATAAATGTAACAGTTTGTGTTTAAATGCAGAGAGAAATTTAACTCCACTGTGTTTGACTGGACCTTGGTATAATGCAATGCAAGCAAATGGAGCTTTTCTCCTCGGACCTCCACTTAAAATGGGTATTCCCCAGTCAAACTTTCCCGGTAAACAAATACAAATAATAAATACATTTCATCCTTCCTTATCTTAGCCCCATTACTTACTGCCTCATTTATCCTACTACCCCCTCTTCTCTATGCATACTTCTTTCCATTTCTCTGCCTCATTTATCCTACTACCCCCTCTTCTCTGCCTCATTTATCCTACTACCCCCTCTTTTCTATGCATACTTTTCCATTTCTCTGCCTACTCCCCATTGCATCCTTTCCTGCAACTATTCTCACTTGCCTCCTCCAGCATCTTCATACTTTACTATATAATGATATGCTGCTATCCCTGTAGCTTAAACCATCTCAGTCAATATGGCTAAATTTTATCCAAAAAGCTCTACAAAGCAGAATACTGTTTCCCATCAATGTTTTGGCTTTGCAAACTGGTTTGTGAACTAAATGTTGTAGCATATTTTGCATCTGTAAATATGTACAAGTCTTACAGCATAGCCTTGTATCTGAAATGTTTGTTCACTTCTTATAGGATCCCATTTAACATGGCTGCGTCTGCTAATGGTCCACTGTTTACTGGGGTAGTGCACTGATCTCAAAATACAAAATGAACAAAAGCACCAATCCTAAGATGATTCCATACTAGGCTCTCCAGTGATAGGTAATCTAGTGCCAAGGTGATACAGACTTAAGATGGATAAAAAGAGAGCAATACTTGGAACACCGCAAAGTCCACTAACTTAGGGGGGTGATATGAAACAGAGGCTAACTCAGGCTGTGTGAAGTGTCATCAGAAGCCACGGTAAAATTACTGGAACATTTACTTCATTCAAAATAAGAAAGAAGAGTTTGATTAACAGCTCAGGTGTCTGATGAAGGAGGAGGAGAGATGGGAGTGACGTTTTTGTTTGTCACTCATGCTGTAAGATGGGGTATGGAGGGGAGACTGAGCTTTATTTACTTAATATTGTTACCAGTTGTGACAAATTGGGAAAGATTCTAGTGCAAGGTTTCACCAATGTATACAGTGCCAGTAAATTGTACTAGACAGGACTAGGCAATGTCCATTCTATATACTGTAATTTGGCTATGTTATACAGACCATCAACTTTAGTAGGGGGAACCACTATGGGATGGGACTGCTGCCTAGCCTAGCCTGCTACAAGAGGTATCACATTATGAAGACTAAGTAAAATGACAGGTCAAGAGCCTTCAAGCATAAAGTGGTCTCACTTTAATTTCTCTAGACAGGGCTAATCCGAATAATTATAGGTTAACAGATTCTTACCTAGCTTACAGTCAAGGCGGCTATCAAGCTCAGTTCCATCGTTTAATGCTGAAGAAAAAGATTAACAGTGTACCAAATTAAAGGGCATTATCCCCATACACTCCAGGTGAAAACATGCAATCACCCAAGACTAGTTTTAAATACTGTCAGGTAAGTACTTTACCAGATACATAAAGGAAGCCTATCCAGAAACAGGGGAGAAGTTGTGTTAAAGTACCTGCTGGGAAAGTGGCAGTACAGTATAGAACGTCTATTTTAATTAAAGAGAACCGGTAGTAATGCAAGGTTCAAAAGGAGTAAGGCACTGTTCTCAGCACACAAGGCTAATCAGACATCACTGCTCAGGAGCCTATACAAGACTAAGTAGAGGGACAGGGCTTTTAGTCTATCAGAATAGCCACGGGTTCCAAGATTATTTTTGGTGACAAATTTAAATCTCACAACCAAATAACCAGAACACACAAAAACTCCAAGGTGTACTCGAAGGAAATAGCCAGAACAAGCTACCAATTCAGATATTCTCTCTATGGGGTAAAAATTCAAGTCAAGCGCTTTCGTCCCCCAACATTACGTGGGACTTATTCAGAACTAAAAAAAATATCCCTGAAGGATGCAGCTGATTAAGGGGTGACATATGGCGGAGCTACAAGGCACTCAAAAATCCAGACCTGATGGAGCTGCTACACAAATCAAACAAATAACACAAGGGTCACCCGATCCTGGGATCTAAACGTACTCAGTGACTCAAATGCATCTCTCTCTCCAGCATGTTTTATTGTCTGAGATTGCCTCTTCTTTGGGACAGGTTTCCTATTTACATTAAGCAAAGCTCTTCCATAGCCCTCTTCAAATACAGTTTGGATCAATGGATGGGAAATTGCAAATTCATATTGGGGTAGTGCCTATGTCTATTTTTGGGCAGGGACAATCTAAGATACTCAAAGTATAGGCACAAATCCATGCCACTTCTTGCCTCTAGGGACAATATATTTAGTAAAAAATCAGGTTATAGTAGCTAAGCTGTTAGTCTAGTAAACCTATGACTGCACTTTTCTGTCAACAGAGAAACACCCCAACTTTAACAGTATGGTTTCTACTAGGCAGACACTTAGCTAGCCACTGAAATACAAATAGAATGACAGATGAAGAGTTAGTCCGCAATCCTAGCATGGGTGCTGGTGTTGGAAGGCTTTGGCAAGATTCAGGTAAGCCCCTCATCCATGACTTCACTCTTGAAGAGCTCAAAGGATGAGCAGACATGATGTTATTACTACAAATCAAACTATTACTGCTTACTGTTTCAGCTATAAATTGGCCTTGCAAATACTAACAACTAACAGAACTGTTACTTCCAGGGTCAGTAGAGAAGCCAACTGCATGCAAGAGCATCAGAAAACTTCTCCATACCCCTGGAATGTAAGCAGTGCAGAGATTCGAGTTGACAAGTTTATGAAGGGTTTTGCTAGACAATTTATTGTTCTCAGAAGACATCCACATATGTTGTCAGGATCCAGAGAACTGGCATTTTTAACTTTGGAATTCGCCTACAGGAAATGATCTAGAGTGATTTTGGTAGTGGGGTTATGAGGAGGAGTAGGAGGCAAAGTGTGAAGTTGGAAGAAAATTTGTCTCCAAGAACATTAGCTATATCCTTCAGGTCAGAGAAATAAGTATTATTAGCATACTGCTCAGACAAGCTCCTCGTGGTTCTGCACAGTGGTCCTAGCAGCAGGGAACTCAGAAAAGTGACTACTTTCTGGATTCAAGTATCTTTGCTTTTTTTTCACTTGGAATAGCTTCTGTAGCTTACCCTGAACTAGCCTGAACTGTTTTTAACTGTTTGCTGCATTCTTTTAAAATCTGCACTTAAAGTTACATTTTACTTGAATTTGATCGAAAGTTTGTTTAATTTAACTGTGGAGGCTGCCCACTAAAGTGTGCTAGCCTGTGTAACTAATTTATCACTGTTTCTGCATTTTCTGTGTGTTTCTACCACAAAAACAAAAAAATAATCCTCGTTTTCCCACCTCTCCTCGACTAGTTTAGACCAGTTTACAGGCATTGCTGTATTCTGGACTGTGGTGTAGTTCCTGTGTCGTCCATTACCTTACTTGGATAGAGGGAAGTTTCTTTGCTCACCAGTGGGAGTGGGGAGTCTTGAGCAGCCTACCTGTCCCTGTAGGAAGTGACCTCAGCACAAGAAGCTGTATTAATTGGTTGTTTTGGACCATTTCTAGCTCTTTTGTAGTTCACTGTTTAAAATCCGCGTTTGCACGGCTTTGCGCGGTTGTGCACATAGCGCAGCGCCGGTTAAACTTTTTCTGGCTCCGCCAAGTCTGCTCTTCATATTTTCCCTTAAGGAAGCTCTACTCTTAGTATAACCAGACTACTCACTATATTATAAGCCTAAGCACTTGTTCTCAATACTTCTCTACTAAGTAAGCACTCTCGTACTAAGTAAAGCACTACATCTACTTATCACCCCTGTGAATATCCACTTCCCTTAAAGGTACAGCACTCCCTTATACTGTTCTAGCATGTAGAGTGGTAGATTACTGGTGTCGTCTCCAATTCAGCTGGTCAATCTGGGTATCTTGAGACAATGCTACTCCTCCTCCCAACAAGCACAAATACATGTGAGAGATGCAACTATATAGCCAAACTGGAGGCTGAACTCTCTCAACTCAGGGCTGGCATGACCAGACAGGAGGAGATGGCAACCACACACACAACAATCCCAGTCCCACATAGACCTACCACAACTACAAACCAAACACATAAAAACACAAAGACATACTCGGAGGCTCTAATAAAAAACTTACCAAAACAACAGAAGCTCCCAAAGCAGACATCCAAAAATCCACCACCTCAAAACAAAACACATGCAACACATACTTCAATAAATCAGTGCGTCAACCAATCACAGCCCTTAAGGCCAAACACCTTGCCTGATACACTAGTAATAGGTGACTCTATAGTCAGACACACTGATATCCCGCTGACCAGGCTGAACAAGGAGAAGGTGACTGTGAACTGTCTATCGGGAGTTGGATCCGCCACATAACACACGCACTCAAGTCACTCCAAAGCAAGTACAAATATGACTCCGTCATTGTCCATGCTGGTGTGAATGACCTGAGACATACCTCCCTGGACTACATGAAAAGAGACAGAGGAGCTCTCCGATTATGTAGCCCAGGCTGGTATGACCCTGACCCTGAGCAGCATCTTGCCCTCACCAAGAATGATACCACAATACATAGACAAGATGATCAGCTTTAACAATTGGCTCAAGTACTGGTGTCATTCTAAGGGGATCCAATGTCTGTCTGCCTGGGATGACATGTTGGACAAGCCACGCTGCTTCGCAAGGGATGGCTTACACCCGTCACCACTGGGCTTCCGGATATTGGCTAAGGCTCTTGCCACCCCCATAGTGCCTTTTTTAGGCAAGGCTCAAAAGACAAATCCACCTCCTTAGAAAACAAAAATGGAAAAAAACTAAGGGTAATGCTGCTCAACGCCAGAAGTCTAAATCTCAAGATGCAGACACTTGATGTACTCCTCAGCATGGAGAACATAGACGTCTGTGCAGTAACTGAAACCTGATTCAAGGCTCCTGAGAGCACCCCAGCGCTACCAGGCTATACCTCATATCATGCTTTTCGGCCCCAAAACCCGGGCTGAACCACAAAGGGAGGGGGAGTGTTCATATTCATCAAGGACACCCACACCTCCAGGTTAGTAGCAACACATGAGCATCAGAGACCATACAAGTGAAAATAACCATATGCAAAACTGCTATACAACTGGTAGCATGTTACAGACCACCCTCCCAAACTCAAGAACCCCACACAGCCTTCCTGAAGACATTGGAGGATATGAATGTATCACAAAATACCATCATACTGGGAGACTTCAACTACCCAAACATAGATTGGGTACATTATTCTAGCCCTAATAGCCTAGCCCAAAGGTTCCTGGAATTCATAAATTCAAATGCACTGGAACAACTAGTCACCTCTCCCACTAGGGGAGATAATATACTAGACCTGATAATCACAAACATGGGGACAAAATGCTCCACACCAGAAGTATACCCCTCACTAGTGAGATCTGACCACAAACTAATCACCCTGGACATACATATCCCACCTCCACCCCCAGCACAAAAGACCACAGTGAAAAACTTCTCAAAAGCAGACTTCACTCTTCTTAAGACTGAGATGGTATCCTTTAAGCCCACTGTGCCAGTGGATACCACATCCCACAATGCAGAATCCTTCACAAATGCTTTCTATGGACATCTCCAAGAATGCATGGATCATGCAATCCCAAACAAATCCAAGTCCCTCTCCACCAAAGGTAAGCATCCTGTCCGGTGGACCTCAGCCATAAACAAATTGTATAACAAAAGAAGGAAGCTACTGCACGTCAGAGAAAAATCCCATGAAGGGAAGACCTCTCTGATCAACATTAGCAGAAAACTACGTTCTCTCATAAAAACATCCAAGGCCAACTTTGAGAGAAAAATCGCTAAGGACACTAAAGATAACCACAAAGCCTTCTTCAGCTATGTCAGAAACCTGGACGGAAACCCTCAGATATGCTCAGAGTTGCTTCACAACAACAAAAAATACACTGAACCCACAGATATTGCCAACATTCTGGCTGACTGGTTCAGTGCAAATTTCTCCCCTCCTTCACCCCCAAAAGAAGAAATACTTATCCCAGCTGAATGTAATCTCCCTGTCATCTCAGATATCCAAGTGAGAACCCCCCTAAACAAACAAAAAAACACAGCATCAATGGGACCTGACGGTATCCCGGGTTGCGTGTTACGTGAAGAGGAGCTAAACCCACACATAAAAATGCTATTTAACCTTAGCCTTACTTCGGGATATTTACCTGAACACTGGCGTACAGCAACAGTGGTCCCACTCCACAAGGGGAGGTGCCTCTACAGACCCTGGAAACTACCGCCCCATAAGCTTAACCAGCCTGGTATGCAAAGCTATGGAAAGAATCGTTATGGAACTCATAAACAGAGACATGGGGGACCTACAGACACTTGACCCCACCCAGTTCGGCTTTGTAAAGGGCAGATCCTGCCTTTTAAACCTGGTTGACTTTTTCGAAACAGTCACTAGAGCCATTGATGAGGGCAAAGCAGTCCACACAGCATACCTGGACTTGGCTAATGCCTTCGACACAATACCCCACTCAGGCATCATAGATAAGCTCAACAGCTTAAAAGTAAACCCTTATGTCACTAGATGGGTTGCAAACTGGCTAAAGGGCAGAACCCATAAAGTTAAAATCGCTGGAGCAATGTCAGACTCGAAGCCAGTCACAAGTGGTGTCCCACAGGGATCAGTCCTGGGACCCCTCTTGTTTGGCATTTATTTCTCAGATGTTAAAGCAAACATGGGAGGGCTGTGGCTGACAAAGTTCGCAGATGACTGCAAACTAGGCGCCATAGTCAATACACCAGCAGACACACACATCCTACAAAAAGGCCTCATAGAAACGGACAACTGGTGCCGGAGCCACGGCCTTAAACTAAATGCCAAAAAATTTATAGTCATCCCCTTTGGGAAAAACAAAGTACCCACAAAGTATCACAGACAGCAACCCACTGAGTACGGAAAAAGTAATCAGAAACCTAGGGACCCAAGTCGACAGCGACCTCTCATTTGACACCCACGTTGCCAAAGTGGTTAGAAAAACATTCTACCTTTCACACCTCATCATGAAGGGATTCACATCCAGATCCAAGGATGTCATTGTAACCCTATATTCCTCCCTCATCAGACCCATGATTGAGTACAATGCCCCATTTGGTATGTACCTCACCCGGCATTTGCAACAGCTGGAGAGACCACAAAAGTACCGCACCAAGAGGATCAAGTGTCTCCAACATAGGTCTTATCCTGCCAGACTAAAGAAACTTCAGCTCTATTCAGTAGCATACCGCCTGCTCATAGGTGATCTCTGCCTGACATACAAGGCCATGTCCAATCAGGATCTGATGGACATGCTCCACCTCAAAAAATCCAAATCCATCAGGACCACGAGAGCTAAAGACTTGAACCTCGGCACAAGTATGAATAGGACATGCTGGAGGGATAGATTCATAACCCAGAGGCTTCCCATGCTTTGGAACAAGATCCCAGTTTGTATTAGGCAGAGCCCCTCACTGACTCTCTTCAAGAGAAATCTTGACGAGTGGATGGGAGATCGTAAGTTTACCCCAGAGGTCACATCTGCGTCACTGCTAGACAGGGGCACAGTAAACTAATTCTATTATATAAGGGGACCTACATTGTGTCACTACTATTCTAAATTTATTCTGTACATTTTTGTACCATTTCATGGGGTGGCAAAAACAACATCACTATGGCTAGGCTTACAAATGCCCCAGGGCAGATAGCCTAGTACTATACTATGAAACTATAATTGCAGTACAGATAAATGCTGGGTGCTTCAAAGGTTTACTATAGCAATAACCCACGCCTGGATGTGGGTAATGCTGGATTTACCCACGGTTGGCGTGGTTTGGTCACGAGGGCGAAGCCCAAGGGACCAAACAAAGCCAATCATGGGTAAATCCAGCATTACCTACACCCAAAAGTGGGTTATTGCTATTATACAATGACATTATTTAAGAAAAAAAATAATTACTTAAATAATGGCATTGTATAATGCCTCCTTGCTGCCCTTCCGCAGCTGTCTGGTATTCTGCAGCAGTTCTGATGTACTGTGCATGGGTATGCCTACGCAGTACATCAGAGCTGTGGGCAAAAGCAACGGAGAAAGCAAGATCCCCATTGCTTTTTACTGTTTCTCTATGTTAAATGGGTTTAACATAGCGAGACAGCTTTAAAATAAGCAACGGAGATCTCAGTTGCTTATTTTAAAGCGGTCTCGCTATGTTAAACCCATTTAACATAGCGAGACAGGTTTAAAAAAACAAAAAGCAACGGAGAAAGTAAGATCTCCGTTGCTTTTTACACACTTTGTCGCTATGTTAAAGGAGCTTAACATAGCGAGACAGCTTTAAAAAAAGCAATGGAGATCTCAGTTGCTTTTTTTAAACCTGTCTCGCTATGTTAAACTCCTTCAACATAGCGAGACAGTGTTTTAAAAAAGACTTATAATAATGGAAAAAGTCCGGGTGACTGGACCTTTTGCCATTAGTATAAGTCTATTTACAATGTGCACGCTGACCAATCAGCGTGCACGTTTTGGATTATTAATGGGGGGTCATGGTATAAAATACCTAAAGGCAGACTTATGGTTGTGATTTGAACTGGTTGCAACCCAAACTGAATAGCCAGCCTTGCATTTCTTAACAGGAAGCTTGACAAACGTACAAGTTTTAAAACTACTTTTAACGAAAGTTACATTATGCACATACATACACAAACTTATGTTGGCTCTTCAACTACAGTGTTATTGCACCAGTTTTTAAAGCTTTCCACTAATAGTCTGTAAGCATTACTGTCATCTTACTAATGCACCCTAATAAGTCCAGTGTGATACTGTTTCTACTAACATTTTCCAGCCTGTTCACTCACTGATTGCAAAGACATTGCTACTATGACTGCATGACATTTGTTTTACAGTAACTCAAAACTTTGCAACACAGGTTTTGTTGAAAATGGGTAATCGCCAACTGAAATTTTCTAGTATGTCAGACTCAAATGAAAGTCTAACATACAGGTGCATTTTTTTTTGTTTTTGGCGAAACGTGACCCCATACATGTTGGTTCAAAAACCTTCTAGAAAGTGAAAACGGCAGCTTGCAAATGACAATGAAAACTGCAGCTTGCAAATAACTGTGAAAACTGCCGAGTGCAAATGATGGGGCAGGCATGCAACATGACTGCTCATTAATATCCTCAATTAGCCATCAAGTACAAAAATCAACAAGAATGCCATATGCATTTTAAAATCTCATATGATTAAGTGGCAACAATTTAAAAAATGGCTACAAACGAACACACTTCACACAAGTTAACCCGGACAATTTTGCATACCTTGGGTAAATGTTTCATAACACACATCACTACAGGCTGCAGAGAAGGCATTTTCACCAGTGGAAAGCTTTTTTCCAAAAGTTCTTCTAGCTTAGTGTACCTGAAACACAAATACAAATGCCATTTCATACTCGCATGCAACTATACAATGTACATGCAGCCATACAATTTACATGGCTTATAGGACGATTCAGACTTATAAACCTAGCATAATTTAAGTCTGCATTTTGATCACAGGTGATGAGAGATGGGTAGCCTTCCACAATTACATTATTTTCCACCAAAAGGCTTCACCAGTATTTCACAGGATCAAAAAAAACCCTTTACAAAGATAAAAGGTAAAGTTTACTCCAATGCACTGTATTTTATACTGGAATGACTCATACCAACAAGTGCCAAGTATGAAGACATTCTACCCTTCACAAAGGCCTACAACTGTACAGAATCTGCAATCTCAGGGAGGCCCTTAACCAAGTCACAGTTGAAGATACCACTGCCAGTCATTTGAAATAAGCAACTGACATCCACAACTCAAACTCTACACACGCCCTACTACAACTCTATTAATACCATACTTTCTCTTCTCAGGCACCTACTCTTCGAGAAGCGCTCTCAACTGATATTAAGGAAACCCACAATTACAGCAAATTCAGAATGCAACTTGAAAACACTTCATCCACACCAACTTCACCTGCTTCAACAAAGGACACATTACCAAACAAAGCTTTTAGAATCTCTTCACTGTCAAGATTCAATGAAGATTGATGCATTTTAGAAACTATATACAGTGTACATTACACTATGTTTGACTGTGCATTGCACTGTGCTTGTTCACTAGAATGCATATAGTTTTTCTACGTAATTAACCTGAACTACCCATTGCTTACATGTCTATTTTTTGTTCATGAAATTTATTTCACCTGGGCTGAGCCTGAAACTTGGTCAATACTTATCAGGGCACTACCCTGGTAACAGATACAAATAACCGATTACTTCAGTTTAAACTGGAGCCCTTCACCATCTGTACACAACTGTAAGTCATCAATTCAATCAGGTGGCCAAACATTCACTAGACTTAGACATCCCGCTACCAACCCAACACACTGCTACAAGCCCTAGTTGGGTCCATGGCGAAGATGTAAAGTCATGACTGTAAACTAGACTAAACATGATCATCTAGAAATCCAGACACTTAAAAAGCAAATAAAGGGACAGTAGCAGACAATGCTCTATCAGGATTCAGAGAGGTGATCTGGCCCACTCCAGTGATGACACTTAGTGGACAGAGATGTTTGGTACGACATGCAGTGCACAGGACAGGGGCATGCACTTTGCTGCCCTAAACCATCTTCACATGGCAGCTTTTTAGACAGACCAGGCTCACACACCTGTGTGAATGCAAATCTTCCACCAGACCTGGAGTCGAATAAAAAATATCCTCACAGCTGCCTGGGTGATTGTCACACTTGCCCTGCTAATGAGAAATAAACAGGCTGTCAGAGCAGAAAGGCTAATAGACAAACAAGGTAATGAATGGAAAAAAAAAAAAGGGCTAGGAAAATAACTTTGCAAGTAAGCCCATCCTCCAAAACAGGACTAGTGCTGCAGGTGACAGGATTATTCAGCAGGTAAAAATTTACCTAGGCTGATTAGAACCATCACCCATTGCTATGGTACAGAGCAGGTACCAAGCGTCCCCATATCTTCTGCATCAGTATTTGAGGAGGGGGAAAGAGAACAAACTTGAGGACAAAGGGCAATGGAAATCCAGACCACCTACACCAAAGGTGGGACACAGGAAAGGTATGCTACAGGCAACAGACCTACTTCTTACAGCTATCATTATAGTAAGTGCATAATCTTCATAGCGGACAAAACGTCTGTCATCACACAAGAAACGAAGTCAAGCAAATTCCCTGGGTGGACATCCCTATTAGGTACATCGCCTCAGATTACAGAGGCCTACAGTGAAGACATGGACCTAGAAATAGCATACAGCTTATGTTTTTCAAAAGTATTAAAGGTAAGAAAAGCAAGTGGCTGTAGCACAGACATCATTCAAGGAGAACAGAAAAAAGTTGCAGAAGTTTCCTACCACAGTAGCAAAATCGCCACTGGTACAGAGTATAAAGAGAATACAATTTAGCCCGTCAAAACTGTATGCAGCAAGACAAACACAGACAGGCAACTTGGAGTAATACCCGAGCTAACCTAGCAAATAAAGAAAAGATGGTCACCCTTGCATCTCCTTTCGTCTCTCAATGTAAATCTTAAGTGGTCAGTGAGCACCCTTAGAAGTGAAAATACTCCTTGTTTAGTAGAAACGGGGAAGGAAATTGTTAGATTAATAATCTGGTTAAAATAAATAAATAAATAAATAAATAAATAAATAAATAAATAAATAAATCGGTCATGGTCACTTTAGGCAAGTTTTAAGCAAAACTTTCTCAGAGGGGAAACAAAGATGCAACTCAACAGAAACAGCTCCAGCAGAAGGATCTCCAGATTCCATTCTAACCCCCTACAAGATGGTGTATTGTACAGGAAGGCATTTCAAATGAGTATAACAGGTTGACTCAAACAGAGCTAATGATAAAGTTTCAACAATATGAAATATAGGACCAAAGTTAGGAATGGATTAAAAAAGGAGATTAAGGAGGGAGGTTCATTTTAGTAAGGCCTTACACACCTTCAGGGAGGCCAGGAATAGTATCACCCTAAATAAAAAAAAAAAAAAAAGTTAGAGACCGCTGCAATATGGAATTTGATAAAAAAAAAGTCCGAAAATGAAAGACTTCATAGAATACAGGAAAGGGGAGTCGAAAATCTTCTGCGAAGCTCGAGAAGAGAAAGGAGTCCATATGCCTCAAACATCTTTAAAGCAGGTGCCTTTGCTCTTTACAAAGGATCTGCACCATCTTGCTGGAAAAGGAGATGTCAGCAACTAGCAAAGCAGGAAAAGCTAATCTCAGAGTCTAAGCAAAAGAATTTCTGGAAGAGACTTGCCAGAAGGGGGTGGGTTACGAGAGTTGTGCTAAGGCATAGATGATACAGGTCTACCAAGGTCAACTGATACTATGGCTGCTGGTGTGAAGCTTAGAGTTTTCAGGCATAATTTTCAAGCTGCGTACAACTATCTTGAGCACTGCAGGCTTAATACCTTGCCCTGCAGGTGATACGCATAGTACAGAGTGACATCCATCACAAAACCTTTAAGTGTCAGAACTTAAGTTGGATGTAAATGGGATTTTACAAGGCTGTGATGCCCTGTGGTGCAGCCACTCCATGGACGAAGTTAAAGCCTCTAATGATGGAACAGTGAGGAACTAGTTGTCTAGAAATGGCAAGATCCTGTTAGGATGAACATGCATTTGGTCCAAACTCTGAAGGCAAATTTAAGACCAAATCTGGAACTGATGACTGTACTTTATCGGTCTTTTGTTTTAACAATTTTGGTTGCAGATTGGAGATACTGTCAAAAAAAAGACACGACCAGACAAGAAAAAAAGACTTAGGTTTCATGTTCCTTCTCTCTTAAATAAAAAGTAGACTACCTATTCTGCAGACTTGGGAATCCTAGCTCCTTTACAGAAGAGGATAAGCCAAAGGAGTCAAACTCACTTCACATAGAATGTGGGTTGCACAAGAGCAGAAGCTCCTAGGAAATGCAGAACCTTGCATCCCCTTACCTTTTCAGATACCATATCACAGTGGTGTTGTCTGTGACCACTAGAACAGGACCTATATCACAGTGGTGTTGTCTGTGACCACTAGAACAGGACCTAGAGTCTATAAGTAATTAAGAACATTTAACTCATTCACTCCAGTGGAGCTCAGGAAGTTTGCACAGTAACTTTCACTGGGCAAAACCTATGCCTTTTGACAGAATCAGATTATCTCCTCACACTTCAATGTTTCTATCTCTGGAACTACAGGGTTTATGAAAGTATAAATGGAAGACTCTTCAGCACAAACTTATTTTTATAGTGGTAGTAATCTTTAGGTTCCGTCTCTAAAACTGAATTTTATAAGTCACAGTAAACACAGAAGCTATTACATCTGTAGTGTTTTATAAACAACTTGCATCTCAGCAACCACTCAAGTTACACACATACTGTCAGCAGCATTTTATTCATCTAGTTGAGAGCTTTCATATGAAGCTAAGGAGTTTTGCCTGCGTTTCTTGCTTGAGTTATTTAAAAAATATGAAAAGTATATCTATATAAATTATCATCAAAATAGTTAATATTCATTTACCTCCACCACACAGAGGTCAAATATTCATAGGTTCATAGGTTCATACTAGGCTATCTCTGCCGCGGGCATTTACAAAGCTAGCCCCCATAGTTTTGTGGCTTACGCCACCCCTGGGGTATGGGAACTATTATTTTTTTGTGTTGCTGTTGAGCAGTGAGTGACTGAGACTGATTTAATACAGTTGAGTTTACCATTGTGTAATCTTTAAGATGAAACCTTTTAAAACCTAGTACATAGCCTGGTTTTCACATCTACTGGTGGGTGGGATAGTTTGTCTGCAGCAAGTCTAACTTGTGGAATGACCTTACAGACTCAGGTCAGCAAAAGACAGAGCTTAGATTTAATACACAGTAAACCAAACAAGGGGTGTCTGACTGAAGAAAATGAAATCTGAAAATTCTATAACCAGAAAAATCTAAAAAAAAAAAAAAATTAACGGTTTTAGTCACAAATCAAGTTTCCACAAAAATA